>NC_058374.1:137932500-137970000 GCF_018350175.1 Felis catus
CATAAACATATCTACATAAAATAAGATATACAGATATGTATAAGTTTATATAAATTTAAAATATACGACTATATATTTATACATAATATTTATATATGTTAGATTTTAACGTATTTTAAATAAGTATATTTACATATTTCCTATTATGTAGTTATATATTTGGCATTATATAATACCTACGTAATATAGGACGCCTGGGTGGCTCAGTCAGTTAAGCACCAACTTCGGCTCAGGTCATGATCTCATGCTTTGTGGGTTCGAGCCCCGCGTCGGGCTCTGTGCTGACAACTCAGAACCTGGAGCCTGCTTTGGATTCTCTGTCTCCTTCGCTCTCTGCCCCTCCCCCACTCACACACTGTCTCTCTCTCTCTCAAAAATAAATGAACATTAAAAAAAAAAAAAGTTCTCAGGCTCCCCCAGCCTCTCACCTCTTCCTTGAAGATCTGGAAACTCTGAGTACTGGGAGCGTAGTCTTAACCTCAGCCCCAAGGACAGGTGACGTCCGCAGGTAACCCAGGCCCCTGAGGCTGGTGGGCACCACTGTGGGGCTGAGGCCAGGAGGGAGGAGAAGGTGACACTGATCAGGGCACAGGGGGTGCTGGACTGCCTGGGGGAGGGCGGGGACAGGGAAGCATGCTTGACTCAGCACCTGTGAGCCCCCACTGAGCTGGCCCAGACTCTGTACCCCGGGAGGGGTGGGTGGGAGTGGCCGGGTCATCAGGGGCCGCTGGCACACGGAAGGTGGTGACAAGCCCACGTCTTCAGCAGCGAGCTGAAGATGTTCGTGGGCGTTCACCCAGGACAAAGCTACAATGTCACCACCCGGCAGGGGCAGAGAAAGGGTGCTGACAGCCTGCAGAATATCTCTCCATCAGAGCTGAAGCCCTTGTTTACTTAGAATAGCCTGGAATCCCACGCCGGCTGCCGGGCATTTCATTTTTGAAACACAGGCCCAGAGAGTGAAAGGGGGGATGGCACTCCCAAATTCCCCTTCTGAGCATGAACTTGGTGTTCCTGACCGGGAGCCAGCGCTGGTGCGGGAGGCCTTCTCCAACCTTCTATGTGGGCCCCAGGGGCCTCACCGCGCTGCCTCGTGCGTGCTTCCTAAGTCGGCGGCAGGGGTGTTTGTAGAAACCAGCCTGGAATCAGCAGTCGATGCCGCAAACAATCAGTGGCGAATTCTCAGCATGTGGTTGTGGAACTTCAGGCTCCAAGCTTGCTCTGGGTCACGTGACTGGCAGGTGCTAGCCCACACTTCCCACCCCGGCCTTCAGCTGCAGATCAGCCACAGAATTGGCCGTAGAGTACTTCCAGGGAGCCACCCCCCCCCCCCCCCCCCCCGTATCACATGACCTTGGACAAGTCCTAGCATCAGAACAGGTGGGATGGAGAAAGTCCCCTGCAGGGACTGAGGCTCAACGAGCCTGCAGACTTTGCTTGCGTTGCTTCGTCTGCCGGGAGGAACGCCTCCTCCAAGAAGCCCTCCCTGACTCCCCCAGACTTCACCTCCTCCATTCTCCCCTGCTGGACTTCTCTCAGCCCTGCACTTACTTAGATCCTCCACCGGCTTTGAAGCCAGGATTCTATTATTTTCTCTGTCTCACTGAGAACAGCTCCTGGTGCCTACGGGAGAAGGCACGAATGCGTGGGGAGGTGAAGAGGGGAGCCCTCGGTCTGGCGGGGAGGTCGCCCTGCGCATCTCGGGCAGACGCTGTGCTGGGTCGCCCGGATCACGCGGTGCCGAAGCACGGGGTCACGTGGTATCATTTGCTCCCTGAGGAATCGGAGGCCCAGAGAGGGCTGCAGTCTTTCCACGGCCCAGCGAGGCTAACGCCCACCCTAGCCTCGTGTGTCTCGTCCCAGAGTGCGGGAGAGTTCTCTCTGGGCCTTTGGCCGTCCCGCAGAGGCGAGGAGGTGCCGGCAGGGCCCGGAGACAGGGAGGTGGCCAGGCGCAGGGGAGGAGGCCTCCAGTCCTGGCCTTCGTGTGGTCCCTCCCCTGGTCCCGGGAGGGACAGTCGTGTCCTGGGCGCCCGCTCCACGACAGGCCCTCTTCTGGGCTCTTTCGAATCCCCCGTCAGGAAAATGCGGTGAGCTCACCGTCCTATGCCACGCAGGGGACTCCGGCGTCCGGCTCAGAGTGGGGCTCGACGCGGTCTAAGACGCCTTCCGTTCTCTCCCCAGGTGTCGTGCGCCAAGTACGGCCCATCGTGGGCCCGTTTCACGCCGTCCTGAAGCTGGAGATGAACTACGTGGTCGGGGGGGTGGTGTCCCACCGAAACGTCGTCAACGTGCACATCTTCGTCTCCGAGTACTGGTTCTGAGGGCCCGTCCTGGCGCCGCCACGCCTCCGGGCCAAGTCCTTGCTCCGGCCACCGTGCCCGCCCTGCCGAGCTCTCTTAAGTTTGTGTTTGTAATGTCAGGCCCGCACGTATTAAGCTGCGGCCAGATGAACAAGTTCATCTCCTGTGTTTCGGTATTTAAATAGCGAGCCCAATTACTCAACTGTTTGTTGAAAACCTTGCTTGTTAGTATTATTTTCTTCATGCAGAGGTCAACGTTTGCTCCTTTCTCTGCCTGCGGGCTGGGCCTCGCGAAGGACCCAGGAAGGAAGGGCGTTTTTTCGGGGGGCAGCCAGTCCAGATGCCGAGAGAAAACTCGTTCTTGCACTGACTGTACGAAATTTGACGTTTGATACTTTTTTTTTTTTTTTTTGGCCAATCGGGTGTTTTACGCCCAACGATGGGGCTGCGGTAGAGTAGCAGATATGACCAGTTCTGCCCAGAAGCTGCATCACACGATGCCCCGGGGAGCACTCAGAAGGTGCCCCACAGTTCTGTTGAAACAGAAAAGGGAAAGGCACAGCCTGTTAGGTTTGTGTGCGAGCCGTGCGTGTTCACCAGGGGAATGGCTGGACTTTCTCGGCACCTGCATCCGTCCTTTCTTATCATAGGGGGGGAAAATAAACAGTTTTGCGAGCCTCCCCATGGCCTGTGCCTGACAGTCTTTCAAGAAGAGGGCTCTCGAAGTGCCTGGGAATGTCCCCTCAGGCCTTCTCAGAGACCCTGCCTCCTGGGGAGGTTCTGGGGGTGGGACCCAGCACGTATTGAAAGAGCTTCCCACCCGTGTCACTTCCGATACCACGCCCACCTCTGAGAAGTGTGGCTCCAGCCCACCCTGTGCCCCACGACCAGGCCTGCTAGGCAAGACACGGAGCCCCAGCGTCTGATAGAATTGCTTGAGGGATTCTGGTCCCTTCTTGAAATCACTGCGGAGAAATAACAATTCTCTTCAGCAGGGAAGAGGGGCCACCAGTGTGCACTGAGTCCCCCCCGCCGCCCCCATGCACTTGGCACGTGGTGCCTCATCCACGGCTCCCAGAGCCCAGTGAGGTGGGCACGATCGTACGCAATTTCGAGATGAGTGAACAGAGCTCAATTGCCTAAGTCACACAGCTTTTTAGGGACAAGGGATTCAAATTCAGTTTATCGGATGCCAAGCTCTGGGTCAGAAGAATCGTGGACAGACTGGGTTTCTAGGGTGTCCCGTTACTGCCAGCATTGATGGTGGAGCCAAGGTGCAGCCTGTGCCCTGAGGCACGCTGGGACGCGCGGGGATGTGGCAGCGGGGTCCCTGGCTTCCACACACGCCTCTCCTCCAGCCCCTGCCCACATGTATCCCATCTTCTTAGGTATGGATGCCCCTTGTGGCTCAGAGCCTCTCTCCTCCTGTATCCCAGCTCATCTCGGCAGCCTGGACCCTGGCACTGGTTGAGATCTCAGCCCCACGTGGGACTTCGCCCTCGCTGGGATTTCAACGTGGCCCCAGTTCTGCAGAATGTGGTCTCTAGCCACCTTCGGGAACTCCCCGCGTTTCTGAGGTCGCTCATTTGGGGGGCACTGGTCTGTGAACGTCAGGCCCGGGCCAGCCAGGCACAAGAGCTGCTGGGGCCTGGCCGTCTCGAAGTGGTGGGGAGGGGGACAACAGGTGTAGGACTAGACAATCCAGGGAGCCATCTGAGCGGCTCTGGAGACCAGTGATTTGGGGTCTTGGCAGAGAAGGGCGGGGGGAACCTGGGGTCTGATCACGGGAATGGAAGCCTGGGGGTGAAGGGCAGGAAACGAGAGGCCGCTTGGGGTTCTGGTTTCCTGCCCGGAATTTGGGGGCGGGGCGGAGGCGGGTTGGGGGTGGGGGGCAAGTCTGCAGGAGCCAGGCAGCTCTGGGCCCAGGCCCTTGGAGGGGGAGGTATCTCCTGCTCCCTGAGGCCTGGGGTGGGAGTTGGGGGGGAGGTACTGCAGGGCCGAATGGGAAGGGAGAAAGGAGGACCCCTGGAACAGGGGCCTTCCCACTCTCTTTATAGGAGTTAGAGTGGGAGCTGCCATTGGTGGGCAGGGCCAGGCCCCCTGCCACTGATTGGCTCTCGGGAGAGCACGTGACTCAAGCTGGCCAATCAGCCCTTCCCGAGAGTGCGCTCTGGGGCGTGGGAGCCAGCCGAGGGGAGGCAGAGAGGGGACAGGGAGCTGCCAGGTGGAGATGCGGAGGGGAGGAGAGGGAGCCGGGCGCCTGTCCCGCCTGACTCGGGGAGCCAGAGAGGCCGGCTCGGGCCTCACCTTGGGAGGGCCCAGCAGCGTGACTTACTGGCATCTGCCCAGCCTCAGTTTCTGCATCTGGAAAGCAGAGGCGATAATCGCTGCCCGGCCGCCCTGCCCTAGACGGCAGTGAGCAGCGCCGGCTGGAGACGCAGGGCACGAAAGTGCCGCCTACCTGTGCGTAATCTTAATTCACTCATCGTCCAGAGCGGTGACGAGGAGGGCGAGGATCGCGATGGCCACTGTCAATCAAGCCACACCAATTCCCTGCGCAACTACGGCGTCTTTTTGCTTCTGCATTCTCTTAACCATCCGTGAGAGAGTCAGTAGAGCCGTTGTGTAAATTAGACACGAGCACAACTTCTCCTATTGCATATCGTGCTCCGGGTTGGGCACCTGGTGGACCACTAAGTATCCCATTGGTCTTGCAAAGTAATGGCTGCCGGGGCCCAGCTTCGGCTGCATCAGGGGACCAGCTCATGTGAACCCGCAGTGCCTCCGGGCCCCAGACAACAGGGGTCCCTTAGAACAAAGTAATTGAGGGGAATCGCTAAAGGGAAAGCAGGTTCAGGAGAGGGCAAACGCACACCGACACCAGACCGAATCATTTTTGCTGACTTGGTAGAGAAGAAACTTGGAGGGAAGGTTCCAGAAGGTCTTGGGCTGTACTATTCTACCAGAAAGCTGCGTCCGTTTTGAATGAAGGGAACTCATGCTAACGTTCAGAGGAGCACGGCGGCGTTGTGGCAGGAGTGCCTGGGTCGCCTGGTGTCCTGGAGGGGCCGGTGTAGATGGAGGCAGGGCCACCCGTCACCTGGAACCCAAGGAGGTAAGCCGGCTTTCCTAAGTCCCCACAAGGTTCTCAGGTTTGTTCAGGTGAACACACCTGGAAACCATGCTGCGTTCTTTCATTCCCAGTATTTTGTCGTGACAATTTTCAAACATACAGCAAAGTTGAACAAATTTTGCAGTGAATGCCGGGATTCTATTGCTAACATTTTACAAGATCAATTTGCACTTTGGTTTTAATGTTTATTTATTTTTGAGAGAGAGAGAGAGAGAGAGAGAGAGAGAGTGAGCATGAGCAGGGGAGGAGCAGAGAGAGGGGGGACAGAGGATCCAAGCAATCACTGAGAGCAGAGAGCCCGGTGCAGGGCTCAAACTCACGAACCGCGAGATCATGACCTGAGCCTAAGTTGGACGCTTAACCGATTGAGCCACCCAGGTGCCCCAATTAGATGCCACATTTTGTGTGGGCAAGCAGTGGAGACAGAGACCCCAGAGGAGTCCGAACTGGTTTTGTGGGACGTGGCTTCGGCAGCAGGCTCCTTGCTCCCTCCTCTGTCAGGGACACCCAGTCTGCTTGTCCTGAGGCCACTTCCTGGACTGCAGCGGGACCGTCACCCTGAGCCGATTCAGATTCATATCCAGGACACTTCGCGTATTGTGTCCCCTTCCCTGGCTGTGCTGTGCTCGCCTGGGTGGCATCGGGGTCCCAGCAACGATTCTTTTCCTATCGTGCTTCCCAGCGCCCTTCACAGCGAAGGGGTGGGCTTCTAGGCGCTGCTCACCACCCTCCTGGAGGTGGAATAAGATGGAAAGTGACTCTTGAGTGACTGTTGAGGTCTCAAGGGAGAAACAGAGCACGGCAGAGCTTGCAGAATATGGCCTTTAGGGAGTATGGTGACCGTCACCGTGACCCCGATGATAATCACGTTACATTTCGTACAACTCCCGTTTCGTGCCAGGAACACCTCTAACTGTCCCCCAGCACGCATGCGCAAACGCACTTCCTCCTTAGCTCCTCAGCCCGGCCAGCTCGGGGCCATCTTCTCATAAGGAGACACCTGTCTCATCCCCTGGATGACCCTCTGCTCCCATCACTACAGAACTCACAGTGTGACCACCCGTCCTGTGACCCCCCGTCATGTCTCCCCAATGCCAGGATCCCCAAGATACTGGATCTGTGACTTTACTTTTTAAAACTTTGTATTGGGACGCCTGGGTGGCTCCGTTGGTTGAGCATCTGACTCTTGATTTCAGCTCATGTCATGATCCCAGAATTGTGGGATTGAGCCCCGAGTCAGGCTCTGCACTAAGCATGGGGCCTGCTTAAGATTCTCTCTCTCTCTCTCTCTCTCTCTCTCTCTCTCTCTCTCTCTCTCTCTCTTTCTCTCCCTCTGCCTCCCGCCCCACTCAAAAAAAAAAAAAAACCCTTGTTATTTTTGATCTCTTTTTAATGCATTAAAGTATAGAGTGTATGAAAGCTCTCATACCCATCACCTGGCTTCAACAATTACCAATTAACCACCTTTTTACTATTCCTCCTGGTGTCTCCCTTCTCTCGACTCCTTTTGTTTTTTCCAGGAGTATTTTTTTCAATAGACTTTCTTTTTTAGCACAGTTTTAGATTCACAGAAAACGGGTGAAGATAGCACACGGTTCGCATACACCGGGCCCCCAGTCTCTCCACTGTAAATAGTTTCCATTAGTCTCATACGTCTGTTATGATCAATGAACCCATATTAATGCATTATTGTTAACTAAAATACGTACTTTAGTTTGGTTCCCTTGCCTTGTACTTAATATCCTTTTGGTCTTCCAGGACCCCATCTAGGACACCACGTTACATGTCATTGTCGTGTCCCCTGAGCTCCTCTGGGCTGTGACAGTTTCTCACACTTTCTTTGTTGTTAATGACCTTGGCAGTCTTGAGGAGTACTGGACAGGCATTTTGTAGGACGCCCCTCAGCTGGGCTTTGTCTGATGGTTAGACTGGATTATGGGTTTGGGGGAGGAAGACCATGGAGGGGAAGTGTCCTTCTAACCCATCATAGCAGGGCACCTGCCATCAACATGACTGATAACGGTCAACGCTGACTTTCGTCATCTGGGTGAGGTGCGTCTGTCAGCCTTCTCTGCTGTGAGGCCCCTCTGTCCTCCTGTCCGTTCTGTCCTCTTTGGGAGGAAGTCACTACACACAGCCCAGCCTTAAGGAATGAGGAATTACTCTCCGACATCTTGAGGGCAGAGTGCAGGGAGTATTTTAAAGCAAAGCCCAGACATCCTGTCGCTTCGTGTTTAAATACTTTAAATACTGTGTTGATATACATTTCTAATGATAAGGGCTTTTATTTTTCTAAGTTTATTTATTTATTTTGAGAGAGAGAGGGAGGGAGAGAGAGAATCCCAAGCAGGCCCCGTGCTGTTAGCGTCACTCGCACACATTTTTGTATAAACGTGTTCAGAGCAGCTGCGTCCATGACAAGCCAAAGATTGCCTGCGGCCACCAGAAGCTGGGAGAATCCTGGAAAGAATCCTCTCTCAGAGCCTCCAGAAGGAGTTAACCTTGCCGACGCCCTGATTTCTGGCCGCGGACCCCCCAGAACTGGGAGAGCACGGGTGGCTGCTTTTTTAAGCCATTAAGATTGTGGTGATTTGTTACAGCAGGAAACCTGGGAAACCGATACTCTGTGTGAGTGTGTGTGTGTGCGTGTGTGTGTGTGTACATATATGTGTATGTAAATTTTCCAAATTCCTGCTCAACAATACATCTCTTGGTGTATACATTTTTTGGAGAGCATAGATAGTGAATTAATACTGCTATTTTCTCATATTTTGCAAAAACGAGGCATCCCGAGTGTGGGTACACGTACCTCGCGTGTCCCTTTGGTCTCAGCCTTGAGGACAGCGGCTTCATCGGGGGCCCCTGTGGCCCTGGGATTTGCTACCAGAAGGGGGGGCACGGGGGATCGCCCACCTCAACACGACTGGTGCAGTGAAATCAAGCATCGTAGTGACAGGAAGGAGCCCAGAAGGGAAAGTGCAGCCGCAATTCCATTTGGAGAATTCAACCGCGATTCGCCGTGTCCGCGGCTCAAGGTGCCACAATTTAATTATCAAACATTATGGGGCATTAGAAGGGTGATCCATTTTAAACACGGCTGCTTTATTAATATCTGTGGCAGCTCCTGCATGAATCGGTGTCATTTGCGTCAGCAATGGTGCTAGAATTACGCACGAAATTATGTACGGGAAAGGGTCAGCAGTCAAGTCAGAGAGAAGCGATTACTTTGAATCATTGAAACCTCCCGCATTGGGTCTCCCAGCAGATAAATGTCACCCTGGCTGGTTCCTGTTGGTTTTCTGCGGGCACTTAGCTACCACCCCACGAGCTGGCTGTCTTCCGGATGGTGTCTTGGGTGCCCCGTGAGATAAGCACACGTCTCTTCCTGGATGGGCCCCCTCGCTGAGCCACCCTAGACCCGCTCACGTCAACTGCCCTGGCCTCCGGGTCCTGCTGCTTCCCAGTAACTTGCTCCTTTAGAGCAAAGCACCCCGGATCCAGCCCCTCTGCTTTGTTTGTGAGACCCTGCATCTCGTCCCTCCATCCGCTCCCTTCAGTTCGTTCATTCATTCATTCATTCATTCAGTCAGTCAGTCAATCACCTCACTTCACCCCCTCCCACTGGTGAGTCACTTCACCTGCGTCTCCCCCCAGCTGCCGGGCTGGCCCTCCAAAACCCAGACCGGAAGGAGCTCCTCCTGGCCCTGGATCCTTCAGAGGCTCCCACACCAACCTCACGGTGCGGCTACGGGACCCTTCCCATGGGGCACCACCCTTACTTCCCCCCACCGCCCACCCACTCTACGCGGGGTCCAGACGCACAGAACGTGTTCGCACACACAGATCCTTCCACTTGGGGTAACAATGCTTCCACCTTCTCTGCCTGGTGAACTTCTCCCGACCCTACGAGACCCAGCATAAAACGCCCACTGTTTTAGGTACACACCCAAAGGAATCGAAAGCAGGGACTCGCACAGATATGTTTACATACGTGTTCAGAGCAGTGTTCACAACCACTAAGAGATGGAAACAACCCAAGAGTCCATCAACAGATGAACGGATAAACAACATGTGGTCTATACATACAACGGAATATTATTCACCCATAAAAAAGGAGGAAATAGGCGAGACACAGAAGGGCAACTGTTGTATGGATGGTTTTAATTAAAAGAAGTAGATACCTAGAATAGGAAAATTATCTCAAACTAGAAAGTAGAGTAGAGGTCTCCAGGGGCTGAGCAGATGTCTTAGGGAGTCAGTGTTCCATGGGCACAGAGTTTTTGCTGGGGGTGGACGGAAAACTCTTAGGTATAGAAGGTATAGCTTCAACAATACCGTGAATGTATCTGATGTCACTGGTGTCCACTTATGAATGGCTGACCCCATAACTACCATGCCATGCGTATTTTATCATAATTTTTAAAGATTAAAAAAAAGTTTTTTAATGTTTATTTTTGAGAGAGAGAGAGAAAGAGAGACAGAGTGCAAGCAGGGGAGGGGCAGAGAGAGAGGGAGACACAGAAGCCGAAGCAGGCTTCCGGCTCTGAGCTGTCAGCACAGAGCCTGACACGGGGCTCAACCCCACGCACTGGGAGATCATGACCTGAGCCAAAGTTGGATGTTTAACCGACCGAGCCACCCAGGCACCGCTTAAGAATTTTTTTAAAGCAACCTCTGTACCCAGCATGGGGCTCAAACTCACAACCCCGAGATCAAGAGTCGCACACTCCATTGATTGAGCCAGCCAGGTGCCCCTGATTTAAAAAAAAAAAAAAACTTTAAAAAAGAAATTCCAGATGCTCTGAGACACCTCCCTCAGTTTCCCAAATGTGACCAGTGCTTCCCTTCTCTGTGCATTTGGAGTCATCCTGTGGTAAGCGTTTGCTGAATCGCACCTTAAATGTCCATTCATGGGTCGGGGCGCCTGGCTGGCTCAGTCGGTTAAGCGTCGGACTTTGGCCTAGGTCATGATCTCGTGGTTCGAGCCCCGTGTGGGGCTCTGTGCTGACCGCTCGGAGTGTGGAGCCTGCTTCGGATTCTGTGTCTCCCTCATTCTCTGCCCCTCCCCCGCCCACGCTCTCTCTCCCTCTTTCTCTCAAAAATAAACATTAAAAAAAATTTTTTTTAGGGGCACCTGGGTGGCGCAGTCGGTTAAGCGTCCGACTTCAGCCAGGTCACAATCTCGCGGTCCGGGAGTTCGAGCCCCGCGTCAGGCTCTGGGCTGATGGCTCGGAGCCTGGAGCCTGTTTCTGATTCTGTGTCTCCCTCTCTCTCTGCCCCTCCCCCGTTCATGCTCTGTCTCTCTCTGTCCCCCCCCCCAAAAAAAAAATAAAAAAAAAAATAAAATTTTTTTTTAAATGTCCATGCATGGGGCACCTGGCTGGCTCAGTGACTTAAGGATCCGACTCTTGGTTTCAGCTCAGGTCCTGGTCTCACAGTTCGTGAGTTCAAGCCCTGCATCGGGAGCCTGATTGGGATTCTCTCTCTCTCCCTCTCTCTCTGCCCCTCCCCTGCTCGCTCTCTCTCTCAAAATAAATAAATAGACTTTTAAAAAACCTATAAAAAATAAATAAACGTCTATTCGTGTGCCTGTCCCTTCCCGGAGAGCAAGTAGAGGCTCATCTTTGTTCTGATGTCCCCTGGCACAGTGTCGGGCACAGAATAGGAGCTCAGGAAGTGTTTTTTGGATGGAGAATGGAAAACCACCGTGCTGTGCACTGAACTGTGCCCCCATCCTGCCCAAAATCCGTATGTTGAAACCCTAACCTCCAGAGTGACTCTTTGGAGACGAGGCCTTTGTAGAAGTGATTCAGGGTCATCAGGGAGGGGCCCTGACCAGATAGGGTTCGTGTCCTTAGAAGAAGAAGAAAAGACACCAGAGATCTCATATGAACGTCATACATACACGATGCGAAGGTGGCCGTCTACAAACCAGAAGGGAGCGTCACCAGAAACCAGTTTTTCGGCAGCCAGATCTTGAACTTCAGCCTCCAGCACAGCGAGGTATGAATGTTAAAGCCTCTGTCTGCAGTATCTGTTACGAAAGCCTGTGACACACTGCCACCAGACAGGAATGGAGGTGACGCTCACACGTGCGGGCCCATCAAGCCACGTGACGACCCATGACCGCACCGTGACCAGTGAGAGCTGCTGGCAGTGGGAACAGAAGAAGGGGCAGCTTCTGGGGGGCTTCCTGGTCTCCCAAGATTCAGGACTTTCTAGGGGCGCCTGGGGGTTCCGTTGGTTAAGTGTTCGACTTCGGCTCAGTTCATGATCTCATGGTTCGTGAGTTCGAGCCCCGAGTCAGGCTCTGTGCTGATGGTGTAGAGCCTACTTAGAATTCTCTCTCTCTCTCTCTCTCTCTCTCTGCCCCTCCCCAACTTGCGCTCTTTCTCTGTCTCAAAATAAATAAATAAACTTAAATACATCAAGGTTCGAGGTTAAGCGTCCGACTTGGGCTCAGGTCACGATCTCACAGTCTGTGAGTTCAAGCCCCGCGTCGAGCTCTGTGCTGACAGCTCGGAGCCCCGAGCCTGCTTCAGATTCTGTGTCTCCCTCTCTCTCTGCCCCTCCCCTGCTCACGCTCTGTCTGTCGCTCTCTCTCTGAGAAGTAAGTAAATGTTAAAAAAAATTTAAAAACGTGTTTCGCATAAAAAACTCAACCGATGGTCCTCTCCGAAGTGACGTCTGTGTGTTCGCGGGTCAGGGTTGGCAAAGACCGGAAGCCAAGTCAGCTTCCCCCGCCTGCCCCACCTCCCGGCCTCCGACCTCCAGCCTCTGCCCTGAACCGAGGACCACCTGGTCCCCTTCAAATCCCATATTTGCCGGATTGTGTTAATAGTCCAGCGGTGGGGGGGGGGGGGGGGGGGGGAGTGGTAAGAATGATAAAAAGCACGTGTGTGTGGGATACCTCCGGAAACACGTTCAGGGTTTAAAAGTGATGAATACACACCCGAGTGGGGCTAACCCCGAAGGACGAGAGGTGGCTTTACCTGCGGCCAACCACAGGGGACTTGGAAATTAGAAAGGAATGTTTTCCACTCGGCAGAGAGAAACACTCTTATCCCAGGGCCTATCTTGACAACTTGATGGTGACTCTTCTCAACCCAGCCTAGATAATTGCATAATTAATTGTGTGCAGGTAACTCGCCGGGAGAAGGTGCTTATTAGGAGCGGGGAGCCCGACGCCCACTCTCCCCTGGAAAGCCGTCAGGCTCGCCTCTGCGCCAGGCGCCCGTGTGAAGGGGCCGCCCGCCACCGTGCAGGGCCTTCTGTGTGCACCTCTGCTCACGGGACGGCTGGACCCAAGCGCCCAGGGGCCCCTGCCGCTGCCTGTTTGTTCCGCTGGGTCAAGTCTGAGGCTGTTCCTTGGAACCGAGGCCCTGCCAGGGTCGGTGCGGCGAGGCTGAAGAGGCAGGAGTTTCCCTTGGGGCTTTGGTCATTCTCCCTTTGGGTTCCCTGAGATGCTTCTAGAAAGCCAGCCTCTGCTTCCTTCCCCCCGCAGCCCCCTCCACGGTCCACACAGCTTGGGGCCTGATGTGCCTGTGCCGGGGCCGGTTCCTCGAGTGCTGGCATAGTCCCGATGCTGGGGGACAAGTCAACCCCACCCTCAGGGCCCTCGGCCTTCAGGGAGCCAGGCCGTCCCTCAGTGGCCTGTCATCTGGAGCACGGCTGCCGTGGGCCCTGATATGGGCTGCTGGAGGCGGGGAAATGGTTCCCAAACCGGACTCGGTTCTTTAACCCCCATCCCTACCACCGTCACCACGATTCTGGCCTCCGGTGTCCCATCCTGTGAGACACACATTCCCAAGGGCCTCTCCCCACTTGGCTGTTCCGCGGACAAGGCAGGGGCAGCCGGTGCTGGAGAGCCGGGAGTGGAGGGGACGGCCCAGGGCTGTTGTAGAGGAGGTGAGGCAATCATTCCGTCATAGGGTGGCCCCGCAGACTTCTGTCTCCCTCCCTTTGCACGAAATCCAGAACAAAGAACGTGGTTTCTGCGTATGGTCAGCTTGCAAGCCTGGTCAGCTTGTGAGCCTGGGGTGACCTTAGCGTGCGTTACAGAAGCCACGCTGTAGGGAAGCCTGCACCTCTGTCCCCCTGCCCCTCTCTCCCACCCTACACCTCTACAGGAACCTAGAATCTGCCCCAGAGCCTTGGCTTTGGGCAAGACTATTATGGAGAAAGATAGGCCGGGGTGGGAGGGGAGGGGAGACAGGAAACAGGCACGCAGAGCTCCGGGCATGGAATAGGGCCAAGGAAGAGGGGCGTCACCTGGAGGGTGGGACCCAGAAGCCATTGCAATGTCACAGAGCAAATGTGGCCATGAAACAGCCCTCTCGGGGCAGCGGCCAAGGGCCAACGTCCTCAACTGGAAATCTAAGCAGTTAGCAGACTAATTATAATGGCAACATCAGCCGACAGCTCTGACCCTGACATTGTATCATTGCATGAAACCCTCCCTCTTGGCAATGAGTCCCGCGCCCCGGCCACCCTGCCCCAGATCCTGCACCTGCACGGATGAATTATTCCAGTCCGTCTGTCAAGTCGCCAGTGACCTGGGATCCTTCCCAAGAGGCGAAGGCCTGCTTTGCATATTCCTTATGCGCAAAGGCAGATAGATCCCAGAAGAAATCGTCGGTTTCCCAAGACAGCACCCTCCTGGGCATCGTTTGCTCTCTGACTCCTACACCGATGTGCGTGCAGCGGGTGCTTAATTCTTGCCTGCCCCAGCAGGGAGAGTGTGCATTTGTTCACAGAAACAGCCTCCACATGGTCTCCCTGGATGAGCCTTTACTGTCAGGAGCTGGCAGAGCCCCCCCCCCGCCCCCCCCCCCCGCCCCAGCAGCATCGCCCTGGAAACCCGAGCCCCCCACAGCCTCCCAAACCAAAATCACGGCCCAGAAAGCGCCAGGCATCCCAGGACCGCGTGCTAACGGCACTGACGTCCCGGGAGAACCCACTCCAGCCTCTGCCGAGGCAGGCTTGTGTTGAGAACATTGGTGCTGCTGGTAATCAAGAAGAAATCCATCGCAGCACTTCGTCGTACGACAGGAAGGCAGGTGCAGCCGGAGGTGAGGCCTGGTGGGGCGCGTCCGTACCCGGGGCCTGGCTCCCTCCGGTGCTGAGGGAGAGGCGGCAGGAGACGGGCACGCGGGGCTCTGAGGCGGAAGCCGCTGGTGCTCACAGAGTCTGTTCCAACCAGAGACTGGAAACGAAAAGACGCTTCCGACTGGACCCGGATGGCTTTCTTTAGGGAATTATCACCAGCTTGGCACGCGCCATCTCCGGGCAGCACTGGGAGGTCATTACCAATCACCACCCAGCAGACGACGAACCCGAACCTCAGAAGCCCAGGGACCTGCACCGCCCCCCCACCCCCACCCCCAAGCCTAGCAGCTCCTCCTCTGGGGCCGTCCCAGGCTCCTTCGGCTGCAGACACGGAGGAGAGACCACCCTGCGTGTAAGCCCTGATGAGCACCGTGGAACGAGTCTCTCCTCCTTACCAACTACGTTCAGTTCAGTTGTGTGCAAATCCCCGCATCCAAATACGCCTGAGATAAAAACAGCACAATAACCGCCGAGGTGACGGCCGTGGACCCAGGACCTGGGCAGGCTCCTCCAGGACGGGTGCGCGAAGGCTTCCGGAATAGGTGGGTCTGGAGCTGAAAACGCTGGAAAGGGGTCCTTTCCTCCCTTCTCCCTGTAGGGCACCCACCCCAAGTCTAGCGCTTTTCTCCAGCTCAGGTCAAGAGCCTCCTTAGACTTTTCTTCAGCTCGTCAGTTTTCTCATCTGAACAACGGGTCTGACAATTACTACCTCGCGGGGCTTTGGGGAGAAGGAAGCAAGGCGGCAAATGCAAAACACAGTGCACAGTGCCTGGCCCGGAAGAGGAGCTCGGAGGTCTCTGTTCTGGAGACTTACCCTCCTGGAGACTTACCTTTGTGGGCTCTCCGTAAATGTCACTTCATAATAATGCCATTATTATTTTAAATTTTAAGCAAATCCTGATGGCACATCTTCAAAAGCACAGGCACAGAGCCAGGCCCAGAGACACAATGAACAACACACAGTGGCCAGAGGATAATGCTGTAGGGGTCTTTCGGGCCCAGAAGAAGCCAATTTCTTTCTTTTTTTTAAAAAAAATTAACATTGATTTATTTTTGAGAGACAAGAGAGAGACAGAGCATGAGCAGGAGAGGGGCAGAGAAAGAGGGAGACACAGAACCCGAAGCGGGCTCCAGGCTCCGAGCTGTCAGCACAGAGCCCCACGCGGGGCTCGAACCCACGAACTGCGAGATCGTGACCTGAGCCGAAGTCAGACCCTTAACCTACTGAGCCACTCAGGCGCCCCGAAGCCAATTTCTTTAATTACCTGTTGCAACTTACTGGACCAAGTTTTGTTCTCGTCATTTTTATTTTGTTAGTTTTCCCTCTATACACCAGGATATTTAAGACAAAACGCATTTCAATTTCACAAATATTTTGAGAAATAAATTCTCAGAAAAACCAGCCAGTGGATCCGTCATAGTACAACTCCACTAACTTTACTAATAATAGCATCATATGCTGTCAGAATCCTGAGGCTCAACATATCCCTTTTCACTTTGGCCACCGGGAGGCTCAAATCTAAATTTACTGTCCAACTGAGTAACACCCTAGCTGACATTGAAAATGCAATTTTACCTCCTGCCTTGTTTCTGATCTCCTTTATCTTACTCTGTACTGTTCTAGAGCGTGCTCTTTAGGGGAAGTCATCTCATATCCTTTCTAAAAATGGGGCACAAAATTATTATATTGTAAAAGGCGAAGAGAGCGTCACGACAGAAATCACCTGATGCCGGAGCCAAAAGGTAGAAGAAACCTAAGTGTCCTTTGGTGGATGGATAGGTAAACAAAATGTGGTCTGTACTTGCAGTGGACTATTGTAGGCAATATTCCTTTAAAGGAAGGAGATTCTGACACCTGCTATGATGTGGATGAACCTGGAAGACACTTTGCTCAGTGAAACTAGCTGGACACAAAAGGACACGGACTGTATGATTCCACTCACCTGAAGGACCCGGAGAAGTCAGGTTCACGAGACAGTGGGTGGAGTGGCAGTTACCAGGAATGAGGAACTGTTTAACGGGGGCTGTTCCAGGTTGGGGAGAGGAGAAAGTTCTGCAGGTGGACGGTGGGGATGGGAAAGTGGTCAGTTTTGTAGTGTGTAGGTTTTACCACAATTTTTTTTTAATTTTTTTTCAACGTTTTTTATTTATTTTTGGGACAGAGAGAGACAGAGCATGAACGGGGGAGGGGCAGAGAGAGAGGGAGACACAGAATCGGAAACAGGCTCCAGGCTCCGAGCCATCAGCCCAGAGCCTGACGCAGGGCTCGAACTCACGTACCGCGAGATCGTGACCTGGCTGAAGTCGGATGCTTAACCGACTGCGCCACCCAGGCACCCCCACAATTTTTTTTAAAAAACTTAACAAAAGAAAGGAATCACTTGCAAAACTTCTGTCTTCTAGAAATGCCCTAGGCTGGTCTCTGCCATTTTATTCTTAATTTTTTTTTTTAACGTTTATTTATTTTTGAGACAGAGAGAGACAGAGCATGAATGGGGGAGGGTCAGAGAGAGAGGGAGACAGAATCAGAAGCAGGCTCCAGGCTCTGAGCCATCAGCCCAGAGCCCGACGCGGGGCTCGAACTCACGGACCATGAGATCGTGACCTGAGCCGAAGTCGGACGCTTAACCGACTGAGCCACCCAGGTGCCCCTGCCATTTTATTCTTAGTAGAGGGATAATGTAGTGGCTTCCTCGCGGACGCATCTGCCCTCCTACCGAAGTTAGTTGTGTTCTAGAACTCTCCAAGGGGGCCTCGGAGCACAGAGGCTGGCTCTCCACCCCCACCGCCTGTCGCGGCTAACACAATCCCGCCGTAACGTGATGAGTGAGCAAAGCCCTGTCCCCAGAGCAGACCCGCGTCCGCCGAGCGAGCGGCAGAGCAGGGCGGCCGGCCCCGGATGGGAACGCCGTAAATGGAGTCTTTCAGCCCCATGGCGACTGTCATCGCCGTGGCCTGCAGGTATTCACACCGTTTTCCCCTTCATTAGTCGTATTATATCGTCATCCGCAATTTTGCTTGTTATTCCCCCACCCCCACCCCCAACGGGGTGGGGGGGGGGGGGAGGAGGGCTGTGTCATCAGAATACAGGGCGTTGAGGAAGAAGGCAGGAAAGGAGGGAGACCAGAGGGGACGACACACATGCCTGCTGCTTCACCTGCAGCCGATGACAGCGGGGCCCACAGAGAGGCTTTGTTTGGCGGGGACCCGGTGGCACTGGCTGGCGACCGCAGGCGCCCTCGAGGTCAGTTGACGGAAGGTCGGCTGGTGCCCTCAGAAGCCTGGCGGGGTTTCTGCCCGACCCAGTGGCGCTTGTGGGCTGTCCCCTGAGCTGCAGGTGACGGTGCGCAGTCTGAGGCAGGGCAGGGATGCGGTTTCCACGGCAACCGGCTACCAACAGCCAGAGTCCCACAGAGGGGGGCTCAGACTTTGCCGGCAGATGGCCTGGATTTGAGTCCTGGCTCTGTCACCGGCAAGCTCTGTGCTGTTGGCACGCAGCTAACCCTCTCTGAGATCGATGCGGGGACCACGATTCTGCCCGTGAACACTCCTAGCGCGGTACTTGGTACTTAGTCCCCTTCCCCCATCCTCTTCCCCATCAGCCTACTCGAAAAATACAGTCCTGTCGGCTTAGGTAACAAGACTCCGGACCCCCTCCCGTGTGCTCAGCTGGTCCCCGCCCTTCCCTCCAGCCGCCTCTAAGGGACAATGCTCACCGTCCCCTTCTCAGAACCGCTCCGGCTGGTGCCCGGCGGATCAGCGGTGCTGATTCTTAAGGGCTTGGCCCAGATGCTCTGCAAACCTCGTCTCTGCTGGACGGCAGGCTGCCACCCAGAACACGGGCAGAAGTGATAACGATGCCAACAAAGTATTAGATACACAGGGAGCGTCATCACGGTCCAACGTAGCCGAGGACAAATCCGCGACAGGGAAATTCGGTTACGCGCGTGATGCCGGGTGCGGTGTTCGGCACACAGTTCGCTTGTAGTAAATACCAGCTCCCTTTATAGCCCCTTCTTTTCGCCCAGAGTGTAAACGATCCGCTTTCCATATGTAAGAATTGGCAACCGCGAGGCGAGGCGAGGCCAAGGCCCCCGCGGAACCAGCAGCAGAGAACAATGAGCCTTTTTGGATTTACACGGTTTGTTGCTCGTGTAGACAGAGAAAGGGAGAGGAGAGACAGGTGACTGCCACGTAAGAGGGGGTTGTGGGGGAGGCGACGCTGGACGGCCGCGGAGTGGCTTCGTAGCCTGCACCCGCACCCTGAGGGGTCCAGGCGGGAAGCCTCATACCTCCTCAGAACCTGGGAGCTGGTGAGAAACTGGCTGTCCCACTGCGTCACCGGCTGACTCAGGACAGCCTTCTGGGTGGACAGGGAGGACCGTGGGAAAGGATCTGGTAGCTGCTTCCCCTGAACTCCCCATGCTCTTCTGGTCCGGGAGGACCCCAAGACCCAGACCCAGACCCAGACCAGCTGTGTTTCAAGCCTCGCCCACGTGACCCACGTCGGGTGCAGGCAGGGGCCAGAACGGACCTGTTCCCCTACAAGAATATACATACGTAAGATTGCTCATAAAATGCTTAATAAAATAATCAGGCTCACAGAAGTTGGGTTTTTTTTTCCCCCAACCACAATAATTTCTCTTAAAAAGGTGATTTCTGAAACATTAAAAAAATTGTTTTTTAAAAAGGGACGCCTGGGGGGCTCAGTCGGTTGAGCGTCCGACTTCGGCTCAGGTCATGATCTCACAGTAGGTGGGTTCGAGCCCCGCGTCGGGCTCTGTGCTGACAGCTCGGAGCCCGGAGCCTGCTTCGGATTCTGTGTCTCCTTCTCTCTCTGCCCCGCCCCTGCTCCTGCTCTCTCTCTCTCTCTCTGTCTCTCAAAAATAAATAAAAGCTAAAATATATATATACTTAAGAATCTTTATGTTTGTATACTCCCACGTGATCACCACCAAACTACAGAACATCTGCAGTACCCAGAAACCTCTCATGGCCCAGCCCCCAGAGGTGACCTCTGTCCTGACCTCTGCCACGATTCTGTTCATTCCATAAATGGAACGATGTAGGATGCACTCCTCTGTGGCTGGCCTTTTTGTAATCCGGTGTCGTGCCTCACACGTTCTTTTTGATCATTGCGTGGTATTCCACTGTGTGAATAAACGACAGTTTATCACAAGTTGCCATGTGCTTCCTCGTCTGTGTCTTTTACTGGACACAGGCACCCGTTTCGGAAGGGTATAAGCAAAGGAGGGGAATCCCGGGTTCAGAATGTAGGCCGAAGGGTTGTCCAACGTGCAGCATCGCAGGAGAGGCTCCCCCGCCCCACAGCCTCGCAAACCCCAGGATGGTCAGGCACTTGCAGTCTAGCCAGGGTAGTCGGCTCTGTGACGTCGAGTACTTTCTTAACCAATCCATGGCTCGTTTTGTGGTTTTCACCTGACTTTTTGGTGTGATGGGTAAAAACGACGCTGAGCCCCTTTAATTCCACCTTCTGCCATTTGGTGAGAGATCGCCTCCAGTTTTCCGCGAGGTTCTGAACAAGTTGCTGGCCTTTCTCTTACTGATTTGTAAAGATTCGGTGTGCCTTCCAGATGTGAGTCCTTTTCTGAATACCTCTTCTCCCGGCCCGGCCCTCAGCTCACATTCTCACCCGCTTACTGCTTTCTTCTAGTGAACAGACCTTCTTAATTTCAATGGGGCCCAATTTATCAATCAGCTCTTTTATGATTAACAGCTTTTAGGTCCCGTTTAAGAAATCTGTGCTTATCCGGGGGCGCCTGGGTGGCTCAGTCGGCTAAGCATCCGACTCTTGATTTCGGCTCAGGTCATGATCTCACAGTTTGTGAGTTCAAGCCCCACGTCGGGCTCTGCGCTGATAGCATGGAGCCTGCTTGGGATTCTCTCTCCCTCTCTCTCTGCCCCTCCCCTGCTCTCTCCGTCTCTCTCAAAATAAATATATAAACATACAAAAAGAAATCTGTGCTTATCTGGAAGCCATGATGATGTTGTCTTCTGGAAACTTTATTGTTTTACCTTTCTTATTAGGAATATAATTCACCTTGAATTAATGTTTGTGCGTGCTCCGTGGTAGGGGTCAGCGTCCACTTTTCTCCACATGGATATCCGACTCATTTATTGATAAGACTGTCCTTTCCTCTACTGTCTTGCTTACGTACCTTTATTGTAAAGTAAGTGGGCACATATGTGTGAGTCTGTTTCTGAACTCTGAATTTGATCCCATGGGTCTATGTCTAGTCTAACAGCAATACCCCACTGTTTAATTGCTGTCGCTTAATTTTGGTTACTCATAGTAGATCTTGATATCTACTGGAGTAAGTCTTCCAATTTTGTTCTTTCTCTTCAACATCATCCCAGTTATTCTAGGTTCTTTGCAATTCCATATAAAGCGGTTTGTCAATACGCCTTACAAAAACACTCCTGGGATTGTGATTGAAATGACATTGAATCTATAGATCAGTCTGGGAGACTTGACATCATAATAATATTGAACTTCCCAATCCATGAATGTGGTATGCCTCGCCACTTAGGTCCTTCCTTAATCTCTCTTTAGAAATGTCTTGTAGTTTTCAGTGTGAATCTTGCACATCTTTCAAAAGATTCATTCCTATTGTAAATTGTTTTTAATTTCATCATCGAGTCATTTGCTGCTAGTATGCAGAAGTAAACTAAATTTCATATGTTGACATTTTATCTAGTGATCTTTCTAAATTCATTTATTGATTCTAGTAGTTTGTAGATTCTTTGGGATTTTCTAGTACATAAGTATGCCATCTGAAAATAAAAACAGTTTCACTTCCTTTGTATCTGTTTCTTTTTCTTGCCTTATTGGACTAGCTAAGACTTCTGGTACCATGTTGAACAGAAATGGTGTAGTGGGCAAGAGGAAAGTGCTTGGTAGTTTCATTTACATTAACAGTAGAGTTTTTTAAAATGCTCTTTATCAGATTAAGGATATGTATTTTTACTATTAATTGATGGATGTTGCTATTACAAATTACACTGATTGATTTTCAAGTGTTAAACCAACCTTGCATTTCTGGAATAAACTCTACATGCTCAAGAAGTATTATCCTTTTAATACCTCTGGATGTGATTTACTAATGTTTTATTTAGGATTTTCATCTACATTCATGAGAGATATAATTCTGTACATTTCTTTTATATAATACCCTTGTCAACTTTTAATGTCAGGGTTTGGCTGACCTTACAAAATGAATTGGAAGGTGTTCTCTATTTCCTTGTTCTCTACAAGAGCTTGGGTAAGACTGGTATTATTTTTTCCTTAAAGGTTTAGAAAATGACTCGTGAAGCCAAATGAGTCTGGATTTCGCTTTGTCAGGAGGTTTTTAATTTCAGATTTGATTATTTTAAACAGTATAGAATTCTTTGGATTTTCCATTTCTTCTTGAATTAGTTTTGGTGAATTGTGGTTTTTAAAGAATGTGTCCATTCGTCGAGGGTGTCCTTTTTGTTGGCATAAAGCGTTTCATAATATCCTGTTATCCCACTTAAAATGTCAGTAGGGTCTGTAGTGATGGCCCTCTTTCATTTCTGATATTGAGGTGAAAAACATTTGGGGTTATTTTTTTCTGTTTTGTTTTTTTTTTTTTCCTCTAATTAGTCTTGACGGGATTTCTGATTTTGTTAATCTTTCAAACACCTACTTTGGCGTTGCTAGTTTTGTTGTTGTTGTTATTTGCCTCTCTTCTCTAGTTCACTGACGTCAACTCTTCTCTTGATTATAGTTGTCCTTCCATTTTTAGATTTAATTTATTGGGCTTTTCTAGTTTCATGAGACAGAAGCTTATATCACTGACTTCCAGCCTCATTTTCTTTTTTGTAAATAAAAAAAAAATTTTTTTTTAGTTTATTTATTTTGAGAGAGAGAGTGGGGGAGGGGCAGAGAAAGCGGGAAAGAGAGAGAATCCCAAGGAAGTTCTTCACTGTTAGCGCAGAGCCCGATGCAGAGCTCGAGCCCATGAACTGTGAGACCATGACCTGAACTGAAACCAAGAGTCAGAAGCTTAACCCACCGAGGCGCCCCCAGCCGCCTTATTATCTAGCTCGTGCATTTAGCACTAAACATTCTCACTTAGGCGCTTCCTTAGCGGCTCCTCACGAGTTTCAATACGTTTATTTTCATTATCATTCAGTTCAAAGTATTTGCTAACTTCCATTGTGATGTTTCCTCTGGCCTATGAGTTAGTTATTCAGAAGTACGTTGCTTAATTTCCAAACACTCGGGAATTCTCCAATTATCTTTCTGTTATTAATTTCTTGTTTAATTGCACTGTGGTCAGAGAATGCACAGAGAATGAAATGTGTGGTTTCAGCCCTTTGAAATCTGTTGAGACTTGCTCTGGGGCCCAGCGTACGGTCTGGTTTAGTACGTGGTCCGTGACTCCACTTACCTCTTTTCCAGCCATGGATATCATGCGTTTTAGCATTTGGTCACTTATCATTGCTTTACATAGTTAATATTACCCTATATTTACCCTTTTCTTCGTTCCTTCCTGCAGCTTGGTGCTTCCATCTGGGCTCCCTCTCCTTCGGCCTGAAGGACTTCCTATGAGATTTCGTGCACGTTGATTTCCTGCTGACTAATTCTCTTAGCTTTTGAAGACCTATTTGTTTTAGCCTTCATCTCTGAAAAATGTCGTCTTCAAAAAGATTGGCAGGGCTTTTTTTTCTTTCTTTCATCAATTTAATATTTTTTAACGTTTTTA
The DNA here is from genome assembly GCF_018350175.1 of Felis catus. Classification (NCBI taxonomy): domain Eukaryota; kingdom Metazoa; phylum Chordata; class Mammalia; order Carnivora; family Felidae; genus Felis; species Felis catus. Next base: position 137,955,792 of record NC_058374.1, read on the forward strand.
TTTATTTTTGAGAGACAGAGACAGACAGAGCATGTGCAGGGGAGGGGCAGAGAGAGAGGGAGACAAGGGAGATGCAGAACCCGAAGCAGGCTCCAGGCTCCGAGCTGTCAGCACAGAGCCCGACGCGGGGCTCGAACCCACGAACCGTGAGATCATGACCTGAGCTGAAGTCGGACGCTTAACCGACCGAACCACCCAGGTGTCCCTTTCTTTCAGCAAGTGCACGATGTTATTCCATTGTCTCCTGGATGACAAAACTGTGAAATGCTTCACAGATCTGCATATCACCCTTGGGGGCCATGCCACCTTCCACATATCATTCCAATTTTATTTTTTTTTTAATTTTTTTTAACGTTTATTTATTTTTGAGACAGAGAGAGACAGAGCATGAACAGGGGAGGGGCAGAGAGAGAGGGAGACACAGAATCTGAAACAGGCTCCAGGCTCCGAACTGTCAGCACAGAGCCTGACGCAGGGCTCGAACCCAAGGACCGTGAGATCATAACCTGAGCCGAAGTCGGACGCTTAACCGACCAAGCCACCCAGGCGCCCCAATATCATTCCAATTTTAGTATGAGCACTGACAAAACAGGAATATAATGTAGGTTTTAGTACATTTATACTTGTCCTTTAAAAAAAAGAAAAACATAGGGTTCCTGGGTGGCTCAGTCCCTTAAGCATCTGACTTCGGCTCAGGTCATGATCTTGCGATTCGTGAGTTCAGGCCCCGCGTCGGGCTCTGCGCTGACAGCTCAGAGCCTGGAGCCTGCTTCGGATTCTGTGTCTCCTCCTCTCTCTGCTCCTGCTCTGTCTCTGTCTCTGTCTCCCTCTCTCTCAAAAATAATGGGCTCTGTCTCTGTCTCTCTCAAAAACAAACATTAAAATTGTTTTTAAAAGAAAGAAAGAAAAGAAAAACACCTTTCCTTCCAGCTTCTCTGTTAATTCCCTCCTTTAAATGAGGAGCAGATAGTCTCCCACATCCCCTGGTGGTTGGGTTTGTTTTTTGTTTTTCTGTGAGTTTCCAGAAGGGTCCCAATAAATAATGCCTCCTTCCCTTACTCAGATCCCGAAGAAGCTAAGAAGCAAAGCGGGGAAGAGCCATCGCAGCACCAAACCCCTTTTATTTTGGACACGGAGGTCCCCGGTTGCCGATGGAGGTGGCTGTTTGGAGTGGGGACCGTAGCTCCTAACACCACACTGGGCACATCCCACACCTTTTCCCAACCAACTCCGAGCCCCATCCTCTGGGCCAAGTGACAGCCAGGAGACCCAGCTTCTCAGAATTAAGCCAAGGTCCTACCAGCTTGTGAGTCGGGATTCAAATCCCGGCCGGTCACAACAGCACAAGGTTTTAAGGGTGGACCGGGTTCTCAGTCCCCAAGGCAGGCTTGCTAAACGGAGGAGAATATATCATGTGTTTACGTGTGTGGGCTCAGAACAGCAAGCCACCCTCTCCGTTGGTCACGGCACTCCGGGTACAGTGGCCTCTTTTCCGTTCGTCAGATGGTCCGATGGTCACCACGTTCCCAGCGTGGCATCCTTTGTGCTGTTCCCTCAGTTGTCACGCTTGTCCCGGCCTCTTCACCCGGCTCACTCCACCTTCACAGATCTCCCTCAAATGTCCCTTTTCCAAGTGTCCATTCTGACCCCTCTCCCAACGCAAACCCGTTCCCCTTTATAACCGTCCATCCCGTCTTCTCATCTCCTTCTTTTTTTTCTTTCTAGAACTTACCATACCTTGCCATCACATGATGAGTCTTCTTGTGATTTGTGTCCTCTTGCAAGGTATATGTGTTGCCTCTTTTAGACCGCAAGCTCCCCAAAGGCGTGGGCACATCTGTTTTGTTCCTGGCCGTCCTCCCAGCCTCCGGCCGAGAACTTGGCACGGCGTTACTTGTGTCTCCTGCTCACTGAGTCTCCTCCTCCCCCTCTGTCCTCCCTCCACACTCCCCTCTCGCTTCTCCCCGGGGTGAAGGGGGTGAGGGGGTCGGCCAGCTTCTTCTCTTCTTTCCCAGCACCCCCCGGTTCTAGTGCGGACAAGCCGGGGAATGTTCTGGGAGCCGCGCAGGTGAGTAGCAGCAGCTGCCCAGCGTGACCGCACTGGCTGGGTCCTAGCAGGGATTCTGGTAGCTCGGCTGGTAACACGTTTGCCTGAGTCATCTTTGCCAGGCTCCAGGACGGAACATGCGTGTGAGAAAGAGGAAAGTGCTGTGGGGTGGCACGCCCACCCCTCTTTCAGGGCAGACGAGGGAGGCGGGCGAGGACGCCAGCGGGGTGGGGGGGCCTGGAGGACGCCGAGTGAGGGGCCTCCCGTGCCAAGCGCAAACCCTGTTTGGGTGAGGACCCTCGTGCCCCGTGGGGTCCCCTTTTGTGTGTATTGAACCACATCTTCACAACTGGTTTGGGCTCCTCGGAGTAAGGATTCTGTCACCTCTTTCTTTTACGTCCCACGAAACACCCACCCCAGCCGACGGCGCTTTGTCCCATCCTGAGCAGCACTGAGCCCAGCACTGCAGGCACCTGCACGTCCTCAGCCAGCGCGGCCCAGGCCTCTTGATTCAGAGCGGAGGGGGTGTAAATAGAAGCCAAACAAAACAAAAAAGCAAACAACGTCCGAGGGCAGTGAAAGCAATTGCTGGAGACACTGAAATGCGCAGAGTCCCCCCTGCCCCCTCCTGCCAGCTTCCTGGCGGGACGGGGTGGAGGCCGGGTTTGCGCTGTGTTTTTCCACCCCGCGCCCTCCCCTGGCACCGCGAGCTTATCTGCAAGTGCATCGGCCACACACGTTTCGTGGCAAAGGGAGTGGCCTCCGCGGCTTTGCTCATCTGGGTAGGTCTCACCCTGGATTCCTTCTCTGGGACTGTAGGAAGCAAAACAAAGCCCCAAACCGCTAAGGAAATGGAATCCAAGAAATCAATGAAAATGCTGCAGGGGGGCATGCCGGCTTCTGGAAAACATCTCCAGAAACCCGGGCGGTTCCTGATCCCGACGACGGGTGCACGGCTGCCGTGGTGGGGATTGCTCTGCTTTGGTGCCCCTGCCAGAGCTAACCTGAAAACGACTCAGAAACCCTGGAGAAAGATTGAAAGGTAAAGTCGCTCACTTCAGCAAAATGGAGTCGTGGCAGTGGCTGTGGTGGCTGCCCCCAAGTTCAGCGATGGTACTTCACGGCGGGAGCAGTAGATGCACTTAGCACACAAAACGGAGATAAAAATAGCGTGACGCGTGGGGGCACCGGTTGCTACAGAGCAAGCCCTCCGACACAGCCTGCATCCTTTTATTTTAATATTTATTTATTTTTGAGAGAGAGAGAGACAGAGAGACCGAGCGTGAGCAGGGGAGGGGCAGAGCGAGAGGGAGACACAGAATCCGTAGCAGGCTCCAGGCTCTGAGCTGTCAGCACAGAGCCCGACGCGGGGCTCGAACCCACGGACCGTGAGATCGTGACCTGAGCCGAAGTCGGACGCTTAACCGACTGAGCCACCCGGGCGCCCCCATACCCTGCATCCATCCTTAAAAGGTGCCTTTCTTTTGTTTTTCCTCTCTTGTTTTTGTTTTTTGGTTTTGCTGATGCCGGTACAGCTGTTAGAGGCACATCCAGTCCAATGCACCACATCCCTTGAGGGGGGTCCAGCATATGTCATTTGAAAATGGCTCCAAGCGAGTAACCTACCACCGTAAACACACAGAGACCTGCAGACGCTTACCTGGCAGCTGCTGGGTCTGGACAAGTCCTCTCGGGGCTCCGAGTCTACCTCCTGGTGGATAACGTGGCCATAGTAATGCACGCCTTGTGCTGGGGTTGTGGTGTGAACAGGACCCAGCCGGGCACCGGGTCCTACCCGTGAGCTGGCCGTGTTCACGAGCAATCAAGGCCGTGGTTGTCATTTATCGTACGTTCTCTCCATTCGAACTATGGATGTGGGTCCGAATCACACTTTTTCCTGAGACCCCTGGAGACGTGAGAAAAGGGGACGTAAGTGACTGGACCAAGGTCACAAAGCTGGTCAGAGGCTGAGCTGGGTTTAAAAGGCGGAGTTTCTCTCTTTTTTTTTTTCATCCCTTTGTTCCTTAACACCCCCAGCCTGCTCCTCAAAAAGTGTGAATGAGTTCAGCTTTTAGAAATGCGACCTTTTAGGGGCGCCTGGGTGGCTCAGTCGGTTAAGCGTCCGACTTTGGCTCAGGTCATGATCTCGCGGTCTATGAGTTCGAGCCCCGCGTCGGGCTCTGTGCTGACAGCTCGGAGCCTGGAGCCTGTTTCCGATTCTGTGTCTCCCTCTCTCTCTGCCCCTTCCCTGTTCATGCTCTGTCTCTCTCTGTCCCAAAAATAAATAAACGTTGAAAAAAAAAAAAAAGAAATGCGACCTTTTAGGGGCGCCTGGGTGGCTCAGTCGGTTAAGCAGCCGACTTCGGCTCAGGTCATGATCTCACAGTCCGTGATTTGGAGCCCCACATCGGGCTCTGTGCTGACAGCTCAGACCTGGAGCCTGTTTCAGATTCTGTGTCTCCCTCTCTCTCTGACCCTCCCCCGTTCATGCTCTGTCTCTCTCTGTCTCAAAAATAAACGTTAAAAAAATTAAAACAAATAAATAAAATGTATTTATTTAAAAAAAAAAAAAGAAATGAGACCTTTTATGCTCGGTCTGCAATATGGAGAGTTATTGTTAGGTTTCTTCCCCCCCCACACCCCTCCCTCACTGCTCTGTCAGAAATCAGGTGGGGCCGGCCACACGCGGTGGTCAGGCAGGCCACCACTAACTAGTCTAGCCGGGTAAGAGTTAGCTAGAGTTTACGCACTTGACCTCCTAGATGACCTCCCACCCTGTCCACACTCCATAAATCTCCTAGCACAGTCCTCTGTCCTCCAAGGGGTCAGCTGGGCGAGTTAAGCCATTGGGGCCACTTACTAACGTAGGGGAAAGTGTGGAACTCGGGGCTCACGGTGGCTCCTTTAACCCCATCTTGTCCTTGCCCTTCGTCACTGAGTATCCCAAATAAGCCGTGAGGAAGCCTAAAAATTCACATCTCTGAAGTAGATGGTAGGGGTGTGAGCAGGTTGGGGGGGGGTCACTCATTCGTTCACTGGTCCGTTCGGCAGAGCGGGTCAAGAACCAAGGACTGTAATTAAGCCGCAGTTGAGATTCACCTGAGTCCCAGTTTCTACCCTGGACTAAAGTTCCAGTCTAAAGAGAGGACTCGGAGGGACAGAGGGGAGGACAGCACCTGCCGCCCGGGGCACAGATGCTGAGAGCCGGTAGCTGGAGGGAGAGCAGACGGAGGGGCTGGGGGGGCCGGCTCTGGGCAGGAAGGGGGGCGGCAGAGCTTGGTTGAGTTCCTGGTGTGGCGTGGGGGCCCCGCTGGAGCGTGACAACAGGTGACCGTTGTCACGGGTCCTGGCGATCCCGTGTGCCCTGTGCTTCATGCACGTCGCCTCGCTGGGCGTCACAAGAGCCCAGCTGGCCCTGGTGGGAACAGGGGTCCCCAAGTCGGAGGAGGGGTGCAGGACTCCGAGCTGGCCGGGAGAGGACCAGTGGTCCGGGCGCGCAGAAAGGTCACGGAGACCCTGCGGAAAGACAGACAAAACAAGCAGGAGACAGCTGCAGGCTGTGCCTTCCCGGGGGGCCCAGGGCACAGCTGGAGCCGGGCCAGGGGTCTCCCCGACAGCAGGGAGCACGCCGGAAAGCTCTCTCTGTTGCCCTGACAACACGGCAGCCCAGGTTCAGGGAATTATAATGAAAAGCCACATGCAAATGAGGTAAATTACAATTAGGAGGAAGCACGGAGGGTCTGTCCTTGAGGAAGTGCTGGGGGGCTGGGGGGGTTGTGCAGCCGACAAAGGCTGGAAGAAGGAAGGGCTCTTTGCGTGCGTGCTGCACACGGGCCTGGGCACCGGGGCCCCTGCGTCCTGCAGACCTGCTGGGACTCTCCCTAATCTGCGGGGGTCGGATGAACAGTGCGCTTCGTGGCTACGGGGCCCGTGCAATGCCCTCGCTACACAGAGCAGAGGGAGCACGGGGCCGGCGACTCAGTGCCTGGAATGGTCTCCTTTCGAATGAGAAAATGCAGGCGGCAAGAGCTTTAGTGACTCGCCCAAGCTGTGTGTGGCAGAGGCAGGTTTGGGCGCGGGTCTCCCCAACATAAACTCAAAGCCCGGCCACTTGCTGAGAACCCCGGGTGGTTAGGCACCTGCCCCACTACCTTCCCTACCCCCCCCTCAAGTTCTTCCCTAAAGACCAGCTTTCCATAGTCTGACACCTGGGAGCTGCTCCCACCTGAAACCCACCGCTCAGGCCTGCCCCGGCCGTGGGGTCCCCGCCGGCCTGGTGCCCCGGCGCGGAGCGGGAGACGCGGCCGAGGAGTCTGGCTAGGAGGACAGCCGCTGCCGTGGGGACCGAAGCAAACAAACGGAGAAGCAGAATCCCTGCGTCACAGAGAAGTAAGGAAATAGGCAAGAGCTAAAGCGAGACCCCCGGAAATCGCCAAGGAAGACGCTTCGCGAGGTGGGTGAAGATACCGCGTTTGTAAACCAAGAACAGAATTTGCTGAAAAGGAGGGTTCCCAGAGCGAGAGAGAGATCCTGAGCGAGAAATAAAGGAATCCATCGTAGTGCTCTATGGGGAGGCGGAAGAGGAAGAGGAAGACAAAAGTGCGGGGAGAACAGAGCTCCAGGCGCCGGGAGACCCCGGAGCCTCCCGGAGGTGGGCGTCACCTGTAGGGGCCCGTGCGCCCCAGACCCGGATCTGGTGTTCTCCATCCAGCAGACCAGACCAGACCAGACAGAGTCCTGCCTCAGCTGCTCACTGTCCCGGCCCCCACCCCCCACCACCACCGCAGATGAGAGACGTGCCCAGCCTGCCCTTTGCCCCCGGGGTCAAGGGGCAAGTTGTTTAATTTTCCTCTGGCTGACCCCATCTTGAAAGTGATTCTTTATCCCCCGGAGTGCTGGAAACAGAAAGGCATTGTGTTCAGGTTTGCGGCCTGCGGGGGCGGGGCGGGGCGGGGTGGGGGGGGGGCCCTTCCCTGGGGGCAGGGGTGGGTGGGCGGGGGCGCTAGTGTTTGTCTTCCTAACCCACCGGTGGTAGCCCCGGATGGTGACCTAACTTCCAACCACCCAGGCCAGGATGTGCGGCCATTGTTTTGTCTCAAGAAGCCCCCGACCTTCGCGTGGAGTTCAGGGTCGACCCTGGAAAATATTAGTCATGGAAATGAGGACCCCGTGAGGGCCTGGGCCCATAGATGCCTCGGACCCGCGAAGGAGCCAGCTGATTGCTGATTCCCGGGAGCAGCGACTCTGACCCCCGGAGATGCTGACAGTGGGACCACCCTGGCCCGACACGTGGACACCGGGTCACAGGCGCCGAGATGGGGAGCGCCGGGCAGTAAGCCAAAACCCTACGACACAGATAGCTGCGGGGGAAACTGAGGCAAAGAGCGGTCAGCAGCGGCAGCGCCAGCATTTGCTGGGCCAGACTCTTTGTCCTTCACCCTTATGCTGTACAGCCTCTCAATACTTTGAGAAACGTATGTTCTCGGATGGGGGTTAATCAAGAGACTATATTCTTTTTTTTTTTTTCAACGTTTATTTATTTTTTTGGGACAGAGAGAGACAGAGCATGAACGGGGGAGGGGCAGAGAGAGACGGAGACACAGAATCGGAAACAGGCTCCAGGCTCTGAGCCATCAGCCCAGAGCCCGACGCGGGGCTCGAACTCACGGACCGCGAGATCATGACCTGGCTGAAGTCGGACGCTTAACCGACTGCGCCACCCAGGCGCCCCAAGAGACTATATTCTAAAACCACCTGCTCTGATTACATTGGATCGTTCTTTTTTGAAACGTCCAGTCGAAGGTCCCATAACTGGGTCTTTAAAAAAGAGAGAGAGAGAGGGTTCCCAGGGAAAACCAGAGGCGGATGGCTGGCTCTCAGCCTGGGTGGCAGGAGCTGGGCAGAGAAATGTTCAAGGCCTCCTCTTCGCGTGAACTTAACCCAACCAGACGGACGGCGGTGAGACAAGGAATATTCCAGCGGTGAGACAAGGAATATTCCGTTTGCCGAGTGATCTTAAGCAGCTAGTTTTGACCCTTCTTTCTAAACCCTTCAGAATACAATCAAGTTAACCGAGCTATTTCCTTTCTTTTCAGAGATAGCACAGAGACGTGACTCCAGGAATTTCTGCAGCCTTCCAAGGCCTCGCTTCTTTGCTTAGTGGCCGAACGTCCGGGGCGGGGGAGAGGGAGGAAATGTTTGGCCAGGGTGGATGGCGGCAGCCCAGCTCCTCCTGCCTCTAGCCACCTCCCATTCCCGGCTCACTCACCGGGCACCTTCGCCACAGGTAGGCTGACCTGTGGTGGAAACGGTTTATGAAAAGCGTTGGTCGTGTTTTTCCCGGAAAACTTGAGTGGGTAGGAGGCAGGACGGGACGGTATCAGGTCCCCCTACCAACCGTCAAGCAAGCTGGGCTCGCTCCCTCAAAACCAGGGTCAGGTTGTCGACAAGTGGGGGCCGAGTTCGGTTTAAAAAAACAACAACAGGGGCGCCTGGGTGGCGCAATCGGTTAAGCGTCCGACTTCAGCCAGGTCATGATCTCGCGGTCCGTGAGTTCGAGCCCCGCGTCGGGCTCTGGGCTGATGGCTCAGAGCCTGGAGCCTGTTTCTGATTCTGTGTCTCCCTCTCTCTCTGCCCCTCCCCTGTTCACGCTCTGTCTCTCTCTGTCCCAAAAATAAGTAAATGTTGAAAAAAAAAAAAAAATTAAAAAAAAAAAAAAAAAAAAAAAAAAACAACAACAACAAAACAAAAACCGGGATATTTTTAGTGGTTTCTCACGGTTTGGGCCCTGGGCCAGCTCGATTCCACTCAGGAATGTCCTCACATTCTCTGCCTCAAACTTCAGACCCCCAGCCAGTGTCAGACAAGCAGGGCTTCTGGGATCGGTGAAACGGACCATTTCAGTTAGCCCTTCTTTCTCCCCCCACTCCCACCCGCCGTGGAATCCAACCACACAGACCCACAAGCAGTGAAAGCTGGGGCTTCTAACCCTAGGTTAACATTCCCCATGCTCCGATACGTATCTGAGAAGCGAAATCCTCACTGGCTTTTTTTTTTTTTTTAATTTTTAAAAAAAAAAATTTTTTTTTTCAACGTTTATTTATTTTTGGGACAGAGAGAGACAGAGCATGAACGGGCGAGGGGCAGAGAGAGAGGGAGACACAGAATCGGAAACAGGCTCCAGGCTCTGAGCCATCAGCCCAGAGCCCGACGCAGGGCTCGAACTCCCGGACCGTGAGATCGTGACCTGGCTGAAGTCGGACGCTTCACCGACTGCGCCACCCAGGCGCCCCCCTCATTTTATAGTTACCAGGAGGGGAGCCCACGGGGGTGACGGAGCCGCGTGGTTAACACTGGTGAGCTGTTCGCTTTTGGTGCGTTTTGCTAACACGGGAAGGTCAGTGATCGTTTTGGAAGCTGGAGCCCGCCGTAAAACAACGTCTTCTCCCCTGACTCGTATACGCCTGCCAAAGCCTTGCTCAACCTCTGTGTTCAGGTGACGCCTTTCCAAACCCCTTCAAGCCAAGGGAGCCCCCACTCCTCTGTGCTCCCCTATTACTCCACCCCATTTAGTTGCCATCCCAATATCTAGCCAATTAGGCCAGGGGCTTTCCAGGGCCCAGGACGGTGTCTTGTCCCCTAGGGATGCCTTCCTTTGGGTGCAGGCAGATGGCTTCTTACCACTAAGCCTCGCCTGACTGCGACCGGTGCATCTCAGACCCAAGATAGGGCCACGACTGCAGAAGAGTAGGAAACCCATAACACCAGAAGGCGTTCTGTGATGTGCGAAACGGTTCTGACGGCCCGGGTTTCCGCTTGTTAGAAAACATCGACCATCCCTTTCGGTCTTTCCCCAGCAAACAGATCCCCCCCTTGCCCTCTCCTCCATTGCTTTTGTAACCTGTCCCCCAAAAGGCAAACGACAAAATCCTCAGCGGCAGTGGTAGATCGAAGAAAAAGTTAACCGAGCGAGTGCGGAGTCCAAATCTATACCCATTCTATTCTCAGCCACCTCCGTTCGTCTGTCTGACCAGATTCCTCTGTGAGCACTCACGCCGAGGAAATTTGACTTGCTGCCATTTGGGCTGTTGTGGATAAGTGGGCTTTTACTCGGCACGTCCAGAAACGTCCATCCCCACGGACCTACCCTTTGCGACAACGCCTGCGCCACGGCCGCGTACAAGGCGCTGAGGGCGCGGACGCTGTTTAAGTCAACTGAGAGATCGAACCAACATTTTTGTTCGTCGGTAAGAAGCCGATGGAGTGTGTAATATAAATGCGTGTGCCTGTGTGTGCGCATATGACATCTATAAATAAATGACACGCATTGGTGGGAGCGGTGTTATTTGGTTAAGACTGAAGGCATTGTTTGAGAGAGACGTGGTGGTGGGATTACCTGTTGATACAGTAGGTGTATCAAACGTCACATTTCAGTGGTAATGGGAAGGAAAGGAAAGAGGAGACATACCTCCTTTAGAATATGTCCATTCATCATTTTCTCCTTTGCAAACACCGAAAAAAAAAGCCCGAGAGGCTGTGTGCCTTTCCTTGAGAGGTGCCCTTCAGTTCCCAGAGAGATGAAGTTCAGTCTGATGTCAAGGTTACTAAGGCAACGATGTATGCTTATGAATAGCAAAGCAAATAGACACATAAAACGTGAGTAAATCATTAATTCATTGTGCTATTATTGATGGGATCTGGAGAGGCTTACATATTCCTTCTTCATTCCAAGTTCTCGAAAGTTTGCTTTCATCACAAAGCAAACACTCGGATGGCCACTTTATGGATAATTATTCCCTCTCTGCCTCACTCTAGAGGCCAAGGAAGACTGGCTCTCAGATTTTAATGGATCAAAGAAAATGGTAAACCGGGCAAGAGACGTGTGCTTCGTGGTTTGGAGGCTCGGTTCTTTTTTTTTCTTTTTCTAATTGGCGGCTGTGGTTTCTGTCGAGAATGGAAAATGCATTAAGGGTACTTGGACTTAAACACAAAGCACCTTTCGGTTTGACAAACAGATTTGAGTAGAGGCGAAGTCCCTCTGTTCGACCCGCGAGGATGTCCACATTTCATGGCACACGGACAGGGCTGGGAGGAGGTGTGAGTCACCAGCTGGAGGGTGCTGCCCGGGGGCAGAGAGGTTAAAGGTCTCTGTGCGGTGATGCAAACCGGCAAGGCCAGGACACCGAGAGGCTGGGGTTGCACCGAGGGAGTGTCCCAGCTCCCTATTCTTCCAGGTGGCTGGAGTGAGTCACCGCTTTCTCCTCGGTCGCCCACCCGGCCTGGGGGTCACCGCCAAGGTTAGGGAGAGGGGAACCGTCCCAGCTGGGCTTCGCCTCTGGCCCTCCTCATAGATCCAGACCACCTGCATAGAAGCCCTGTCGGCAGGGGGCGGGGTGGGGGGCTCCTGGGTGACTCAGTGGCTAAGCGTCTGACTTCAGCTCGGGTCATGATCTTGCAGTTCATGAGTTCAAGCCCTGCACCGGGCTCTGTGCTGACAGCTCAGAGCCTGGAGCCTGCTTCGGAGTCTGTGTCTCCCTGTTTCTCTCTCCCCAACTCACGCTCTCTCTCTCTCTCTGTCTCTCAAAAATAAATAAACGTTAAAAATTTTAGAAACCCTTTCTTCACGACTGCCTCCTCCTTCTCTCAGGATGGCTGGTGCCTCAAAGGAAATGTGTCCACAATCATTGCCATCCAGGGAGTGTGAGGCTGGAGTCGGGCCCTGGGCCATGCAGCCAAGCCTGGGTAGCCAGAGTGCTGACCAACAGCAGGGGACCCCTGCAGCATACCTTCCGCACGCTGTGTGACCCAGGCAAGTTGCTTAACCTCTCTGTGCCTTGGCTTCCTCCTCCCTAAGCCGGGATCAGTCATGGAACCTGCCTGGAAGGGCGGCTGAGAGCATTGTCTGGATGGATCTGCACACATCGCTGATGTCTCGGCGGCCAGAGAAACAGAGGCCAACAGGATCGCGGCTCGGTTGGTAGCATAGCCGCGTTCTGGCCCTTGGTCTAGGTACTGGGTGCTTTCAGACCCTTCCGCGGAACTTTAACCGAGGAGATGTCGCTGGCCTCACGCAGGCCACCCACCCCTTCTCTCGAGGCCACGGAGGAGAATCCCTTGTCTCCCGTCACCCCATGCATTTGGAGAGAAGTCTCCAGAGGCCGAGTCTCCAAGGCCGAGCTTGCACCGCAAGGTGAGACCCGCTTAGCAAAGCGCCGGCCAGGAGAGGCGCTTCAAAAATGTCTCTAGATTGGATACACACAGTCCTCGCAGGGAGGTGCTGTGTGAAGGGAGACAGGAAAGCCATAGCCAAGTTCATGTGTGAGCTAGAGGTGCCCAGAATGCCAGGTGGAAGCAAAGAGGCTCGGGTGGTTCGTGCATGTTCAAGGGGAGGGATCAGGGAAAGTTTCCTGGAGGAGGTGGCTTTTGAGGTGGGTCTGGAATGAAGAGAAGCTTGCAGAAGCCCAGGGAGCTGAGGGAGCAAAGCCACGGAGGTGTGAGAGCGCGGGGCGGTGGCTGTCCTTGGACAGCAGGGCACAGCGGGGTCAGCAGGGGGGAGCGAGGGAGTCTCTCTTGTCCTTTCCTCCCCCTGCGCGTCAATACTCCTGGTCCTTGGAGATCTGGGTAGGCAAGCGAGGAGGAAGCTTCACGGTCAGGTCCTAAGGTCTCTGAGGGCAAAACTGTCCTCACCCTCCTTAACCCAGGGGCCGGGGCAGGGCCTGAGAAATGCTGTGAGCTTTCTCTCCTCGGGGCGGGTGGGGGCAGCAGTGCCCTGGCCTCCGGGGTGGTCAGTAATGCACACTCTCAGCCCTTCTGGTCCCTGGTCAGCCCAGGGAGGGGTCTGTCCCGAGCTGCCGGCCAGCATCCTTGGGGCAGGTCCTGGCCTCCGGCGAGGGGGTCAAGGGGGCTTGGGGAAGAGTCCCTCCGTCCCCGAGGAAGGGGGCTGTGGAGGTGCTGCTCGAAAGGAGTGCGTGAATGCCCCTCCTGGGCATGTCCGCGCCTGCTCTGAGACCCGCTTATATCGAAGGCATAGGGCTTGCAGCCCCGGGAGAGAGTTCCAGAACGGGGAACTGCCGGTGGTCCAGGGGGGTCAGCTGGCGGCTTTGTGCATGTGGCGATTTGTGGCAGCCGCTTTCAGCTTTGGGGGCTCCCAGGCATTCACGTTACCAAGACCTTAGGACTAAGACCAGAGTAGTGTCTATGCTCTGCCCGGGCTCAAATTGGGAGGGGAGGGGAGGACGAAGAGAGCGGGGGCAGGACCACCCCTTGCCGTGGGCATGGTTAGAGCACTTTCACTCCTGAGAAGGGGCAGAGAGGGGCTCCCATTCCCTGCTTTGTAGATACAGCACTTGGGTTTCAGAGAGGTTAACCAAAAGACCCAAAGCAGCGCAGCCAGGGAGATGCTCAGTGGGCCCAGAGCCAAGCTCCTCCGATGCCCTGGGTCCGTCTCGCTCCTGCTGGCTTAGCTCGCGGACAAGCCAGCTGTGCCCCCTGCAGAGCATGCTGTGTGACTCCAGATGGGACAGACCTGAGGGACGGTGGTCCTGGAACCCCCGGCTCCGACCTGGGCTTGAGCCTCTGCCCCACCCGCACGGTGCCTGGGGTTTACACAGGCTCCTCCCCTCTCCGTTGGGGAGGAGCACTCAGCGGTCAGAGGTGGGCGCAGAGCCCGGGGTGGGGGGGGGGACCCGAGGCTCTGTAGGGACCCATCAGGTGCCGGCAGGGAGCTCAGCCTGAGGGACCATTTCAGATCCGACATTGCCACTGTCCTGTTCGTGAAAACAACGGATTCCAACCTGCATCCCGGGTGTTCGCAGAGGTCACCATGGAGCCCTCGGTGTGACGATGGCCGGGTTGCGTGTGCTACTGGACCAAGCCGCCAAGGCCTGCTCCGTGGTTCCTGATTTGGTGAGCGGCTGAATCACCGAGCCACGGGGATCCTGACTCAGAAGACCTGGGGTGGGGTCCGAGAACGTGTGATTTTAGCCCCCCTGCGGGTGCCAGGCCCTGAAGCAGGGGCTCTGTGAGGCTCTGGAGGGCTGGCCGGAGCTGCTGGCCCCTCAGGGACAGAGCCAACGGAGTTGGGCTCCCCCTGGGTTGGGGCGGGGAGACCACACGTGTGGGGCACTGAGGGAACAAAGGATTTGGAGCTGTGGGCCTAGAGAC